>NW_014575553.1:187142-210840 GCF_000708205.1 Mixia osmundae IAM 14324
CTCAGCATCGTCTGTACATACAGCCTGTTGGACAGACCTGATTGCGACATCAGCCGCAGCAGGATTCGAGCACTTTTAACTCACTGCCATGGATGTGTTGCGAGTCTCGTAGCAGGCTCGAGAGCCCCTCTTGCGAGCATTCGCGCGGGCACTGCGTGCTTCCCTGGCAGAGCGCAAAGTCAGCGCGTCGCATAGCCAAGGCCTCATAGCGCGCTCGGTATTGCCACCTCAGCGCTCAGAGAGCATTGAATCAGCTAGCACCGGCACGCACTCACACTCGGAGTGTCCTCATATGGCGACTGTCGACGAATGAGTCTCATTTAGAGTGTCCTCACGTCATGACTATCGACGAATAGGGCAATGCAATCCATAAGCACACCTCGATATCTGCTGTTCAATACACTGTGCCCGCGCTGCCCTAATCTTCTGTCTTTGTAGTTTGCTCTTTCTGTGGCTGCGCCAATGCTGCCATCATAGCCTTCTGAGCATCTAGTACCGAGTGACCACGCTCCATGCCGAAAGCCGCGAAGAAGGCTACACCGGCTAGTGCTACAGAGATGAGCCAAGTGTCGTTCAGTGCCGCCTGCAGCTTCAGGATGACGGGTGGCAGCAGCTCGGCAGGCACCACTTCACGGAACGCGCTGACACCTACTGCCAGCACGCTGTCGACGTTCACGCCAGGTACGTCTCTGAGGCCGACGACGAATCTGTTCTGGAAGATTGCTTGAGCGACACTGACAAAAACAGCGCCACCCAACGTCTGACTGAAGATGACGATAGCAGATCCCAATTCGAGATCTCGGAGCTCCAGTACGCACTGCGATGCGAGGAACGGCTGCATGAAAGCCACGCCGGGTCCGAGACCGGCTAGAAACTGAAGACCAGCCCATTGAGCAGTCGAAGTCGTCGGCGTGAAGGTGTACAGCGTTCCGGCGCCGATAGCAAGCATGGCCGTGCCTCCGAATATCCACGGCATATACCACCCGTACTTATTCGTCAACCCGCCTGACACAGTCACGGCTAGAATGACCGCGATGATGAAGGGCAGATTCTGGACACCTGATCTAATGGCCGATGAACCTCTGACGGCTTGGAAATACAGCGGCAAGAAGTATAAGAGCGAGAAGTAAGATGCGCCTATGCAGAAGTTGACGACGGATCCGAATGCGATGGTGCGCTGCTTGCAGATCCGTGGCACCAAGGTGGCGCGTTCTCCCATCCAGACCTGATCGACCGCGAAGACGGCAGCGATGGCGACACATCCGACGATCAAGCCGACAGTGCGAGAAGAGCCCCATGACCATCCTTGTTTGACGCCACCATTTTGACAGACCAGCAGGAGACATACAATTGATGCAAGGGCCAATACGGTGCCTTGCCAATCGATTCGCTTGAGGCGCTGAATTGCAGAGAATTCATGTGGACGTTTGGGCACGCTGAGGAAGAAGAGAATGACAGCTGCGGTGATGCCACCGATCGGCAAATTTACGAAGAAGCACCACCCTAAACCCCTGTTCAGCTTGGCGAATGTCGTGAGGGCTCTGGCTTACTCCAAGTAGCTTTGGAAGTGAAGACGCCGCCAAGCAGGGGACCTATACTCGCTCCGATGCCGTAGACCGCTCCGACAAGCGAGGTGAGAAGAGGTCGCGTCTCGAGTGGTGCGATCAGTGAGATGATGATCAAGCAACCTGTTTGTGCGGGATCAGACTAGCCCACCAGTCGAGCTCTCGATGGTGCCTACCGCTGTAGCCTGTGAGGCGAGATCAGAGGGTCAGCTTGGCATCAACGCAAGCTCAGCGTGCGTACCTCCAGCCATTCCGCTGCCAGCTATCGCTCTGCCTACGATGAATGTCTTCGAGTCTTGCGCGACCGCACAAATAAGGGAGCCGAGCTGTCCGGGCTTCAGATACAGTCGACGATATGGAAGCGATCATGAGCTGACCTCGAAGATACCCAAGGAGAGTAAAATGATAGTCTTGATCGGGAAGGACGCGTATAGTCGGCCGAAGAGCGGTTGGAGTGCAGTTGAGGTCAAGAGATATGCGCTCCCGTACCAGCCAATGTCGCTGAAGGAATGGAAATCATCCGTGATCTTTGGGATTGCCGTGCTAATGATGACCTGCAGATGCGTTCAGCAAGTCCAAGAAGCACAACGTGGAATCGGTCGAACCTGATCTAGTGCGACAAGAAACACAAAGAGGGTGACGCCAAGCATGATAAGTGACAGTCTTGCTTTGCCTGGGTAGGCAGGTGCAGATGCGTCGTAGGCATCGTCTCCATTGCTGACATTCTTCTCGAGCTCGTTTGCTTTCTCAGAGGTGAGGGAAGCACTACGCGGTACGCCTTCCGACGAATCGTCCTTTACTCCTTCAGTGGGCGGAAGATGAGCCTCTTGCGCTATTACAGCGGCAGTCGCCTCCTTGTTCTTGATGCCGAACCGGGCCATTTGGTGCAGACAGTATTGGCACGTCGAGGAAGGATATGTAGTTCATATGTAAACGGCGTCGGCCGAAGTTGCGAGGCGCTTACTCATGCAATCTCGCTGATAACGCGCTTAAACGCGTGGTGATATTGAGTCATCAGACACGTGCCAACTCCACGGGGACTACTTTGTGGTATCCACCATGCTGTCGATCGGCCCAAGGTTCGCGTTGATCGTGTCTTGGTCGCACATCTTGCAGTCTGCTCTACAGCCGCACATTCTGCATTTCGTCGTTCGCCAGACTGCGTAATGCCGTATGAGCAACGCGCAGAAAGCCCTATTCGAAGCCTGGATATTCGTTCGTCTAGCGTCAGTCGGATGAGCTTACGAGGATGCGCTGCGAAGAGCGTAAAGATGGGCTAGAGCAGGATTCAAGCCTTTGTGACTGTCCTCTGCATTCTATAGTCGAATGGTCCGACCGACGGGAACAACATCAAATGCTTTGCTGTCTATGCCCAGCTTTGCACGGGCTCTTGCTAGATCCTTGGGCGGATCGTCGTAATACTCATCAGAGAGGGACCAAGTTCCCCAATGAACGCCAATGGACCGCTGAGCTCGGATGTCTCTGTGTATGTTGACAGCACCTTCTGGATCAACGTGCTGCGGTGAAAGATGCCATCTCGGCTCGTAGGCTCCAATCGGTAGAGCGGCTAGCGTAAAGGGACCGTAGGCTCGACCGATGGCTTCAAAGACGGGACAGTAGCCAGTATCGCCACAATGGAAGAAGCGATCGCGAGAGCCGATGACGGCAAAGGAGCACCAGAGCGATTGGTTCGTGTCAAGCGGTGTACGCGCTGACCAATGCATCGTCGGTAGGCAAACAATCTCGATGGGCGGGCGTCCGTCTGCTTCGAGTGTCGTCGTCTGCCACCATGTCAGTTCGCGCACGGTGTGTATGCCTCGCCGTCTGAAGAAATCGCCCAGGCCAAGTGGGACGACCCAGGTAATGCTGTTGCCTAGATAGTCGACTGCCCGTGCATCAAGATGATCGAAGTGGTTGTGTGAGACGAGACAGACATCAACCGCGAGCAGGTGTGTGATCGGACAAGGGAGGGGCCGCATACGTTTGGGCGCCAAGAAGGTGTCCAGCGGCTGATGACCAAACACGGGATCCGTAAGGATGTTGACGCCGTCTAATTGACAAAAGAGCGTAGACTGTCCGAACCAGGTGACCGTCATGCGCTTGCCGACTGTAATCTTCGCATCGTCGGGTGCGATAGACCTTTTGAACCTTTCCACGGCTATGCGATCGCCCTCATCGGACAGACTTCTGCTTGTCGCAGCACTGCTCGTGCCGGTCTGGGAGAGACGTGCCCAGCTACCGCCCATCTTGTCATCCTGAGCTAGCCCTGGATTGCTGTTGTCAGGATCGAGGTGGACTAGGTCTGACGCCATCTCTGGGTCATTCGCAAACAGCAGCTGAAAGTCTGGTCGCTCGACTGGCAGCGCTTTCTTGACGGTTTCCTCGTCATCCCTGCTCAGGCCCCCTGTCCAGCCTGTCTTGCCCGTGAGGGGTTGGATGATAAGCTTCCATACGAGCCATTCCCATGCGCCCTCCTCTCGGAACTCTGTAAAAGGATTGTGCCATCGCCCGCCAGCGATGATGGGAGCAAAACGTTCCTGTATTGCCTCGAGCTCCTCTGGGCCTGCTCGTGTCGCGTCACTCGACTCGGCCGAGGCAGATGAGTGTATACGCTTGACAATTGATTCATAGCGTCGCTTGCGTCGTCTGATGACGGTATGTCGCACGGTCTCCGTATAAGAATAGTATGCAAGCCTGTCGGTCGCTCCTTAGCTTTGTCCACGCTGAAGGGCGGTCAATGCCTACGGCCCGAGGGTGAAAACGGCAACTAGGGTCAGACCGGTCGTCCTGAGCAAGCTGTGTGCATTGCTCTGCGTCATGCGCCGGCCGCTCGCCTGTTCTGTAAGATCCCCCTGATGGCAGAGCCGGCTCCCGCAAGGGGCGCCTTGCCACGTCAGAGTCAGGGCGCTGATCACGCGATCACGCGCTGTCGATCGCAGTTGGCTTAGTAAGCCACAATGGCGGCATATCACGCGTTTCGAGGTGCTTCAATTCCGAATCGCTCTGATCAGCTCGCTCACGCCCCAGACAGCGATAGAAGCAACCTACAGATAGCAGCAAAAGACTCCATAATGGTCATCCGTACTATGAGCAGCTTGCGCAATGCGTCCACGACCCAAACATTCGACCATGCCAGTCCGGCCTATCGATCGACGTGTAAGTGCTGACTGTGTAAACACAACATCAGATCATGCTCACTCGGCTGTTTGCAGACACACTCGCACTGACCGGTCGAGACTGGTCGCCGCCTCCCAGTCGACCTGCGCCGATATTTGCCACAGCGCTCAGTCATTCTGCCACTCTGCCGACCGAGTCAGATTTTGATCGTGTGACCATCAATGTCAACAGCGAAGGTGCTTGCGAACCACGCTATGACGAAGACGGCAGGGAAGTGGACGAGCGAGGCTTTCCGGCCACACTGGTACCTTCCGGCGCACTTGACCCCCATGTTTATCCTCGCTCGGACTTGGCACCCGCTATCGGCACAGAATTCGATCCGTCCGTTCAACTGGCTGACATTCTCGACGCGCCAAACTCGGCAGACATCCTGAGAGATCTTGCTATTCTCATCTCGCATCGTGGCGTAGTCTTTTTCAAGCATCAGGACATTCTGACACCTCAGCAACTCGCCACCGTGACCAAGCTGCTCGGCGAGCTGTCCGGTAGCCCAAAGGCGTCAGGTCTTCACATCCATCCTCTCACATCGGACTTCAGCGAATCGGGCGAGTTCATCGGCAAGATATCCAACGAGCGAGAGTAAGCGGCGCTTTTGTAGCTTGGAGGACCATGCGCTGACTCGTGCTTCGACTCAGAGCGAACGGCGCACAGATCTCATTTGCGGATGAGCGCAGCAACTTCGCCTCGGCTGGCTGGCATACCGACATCTCGTTTGAGCCTGTTCCCAGCAACTTTGCCGCTCTTAGGATGCACACGCTCCCTCCGACGGGCGGCGACACCCTGTGGGCAAGCTCGTATGCCGCGTATGAGAAGCTCTCGCCCGCGATGGCGCAGATGCTTGAAGGGTGCACTGCAACGCATCATGCAGACATGTTTAAAGAGCAAGCCAGTCGCTACGGCTTCCCTCTTCGCACGGAAGCACGCGGCCACCCGCTCAATGTCGGTGACCATCTATCGGCCTCTCATCCGGTCATCCGAACCAACCCTGTCACGGGCCTGAAAGGACTCTTTGTCAACAAGAGCTTCACCAAGCGGATCAATGAGCTCTCTCGGGACGAGTCCAACATCGTGCTCGAATACCTGTACAGGCTCATCTCTGACAACCACGACATCCAAGTGCGATACCGCTGGGGTCTCTCAGACGTTGCCATGTACGTCTTCTGTTGATGTGCTGCGATACACAGACTGACGCTCTCTGCGCAGATGGAGCAACACGAGCACACAGCACTGCGCCACCTTCGACTATGATGGTCCTCGAGGAGGCGACAGAGCAGTCTCGCTCGGCGAAGTGCCGTACTATGATCCTGCCTCGCGCTCTCGCAAGGAAGCGCTCGAGGCTGCCTATGCTGTCTGAACGCCTGCACACCGACCAGAGCAGACTCCTCCTGTAGATCTTTACACATGTCGTACTATCAGCCACGTATGCAATCTTCCGCGGTCTTGCCCTCCTTGCCGCGCTCTCTCAGCGCTCCGCCTTGTAACTCGAATTCTCTTGCCGTCAGCATGGCAGGGTGATGAGCAGCGTCTCCAGCGAGGCTTCTGATGAATCATTGTCAGACATCACCGATGGAGACGTGACCCAGGACGTGACCCAGTCGAGCCGGCTCGCCAAGGAGACCACAAACGATACACCCGGCTACAAGACCTTTCTGTCCTTTGCGGCCGCACACGATGCAGTGACGAATGAGCGTCATGATCACCTCTTCTGGCCTTCAGATCGCTGGATCTACCTCTCCGCCAGCTTGAAAGCACTCGAGCGACGTGTCAAGCCACAAGAGGCGAGACATATCGCACCTATCATCTGGCGACTCCTTGCTCGTCTCGACGATCTCCTTGCAAGACCGGTACTCAGAACACAGGCCTACAAAGCGTCATTACAGAGCGAGGATGCACTGGCGCTCGTCAAGCTGCGTCAGAAGTGGTCTGTCCGGCGCACAACAAGCATCTGGGGGATCGCGCTTTCGTCTGGAGTCAAGCCGATCGATCTGGACGGCTCTCCCTGCGACCTGGCTATCCAACTGGCTATCGAAAAGCAGCTGCTTACCTCTGTTCCCACACAGTCTATCGAATTCGTCAATGTGAACAAATTGCCGGACACTTTGGTTCGTTTTACCGACATTGCCAGCTGGTATGCAGCCGCACAGCCTACAGCGATGCCGTACAACTGGTCGACCGTCAGCGTGCGTACGCTCAGCTTGCAGGGCTGTCGGCTCGATGACTTGCCGGCTCAGCTGCTCGCGGAACTACTTCCGAATGTGGAGCATGTCCGCCTGTACCGCTGTGGCTGGCCAGATGTTCCGCCATCGGTGCTGGTCTTTCCGAAGCTCCGGAGGATAAGCACGGACATCACTCAGAAGCAAGCCAGTAGTGACTCTCTGCCGCCACTACCGGGACCCTCGAAGCTGGAGCGCATACCGAGCCTTGTTGATATTCTTTCTGGCATGCTCCGAGAGACCGGAGCGTCGGTCGCAGATCTGCCGGACCATCTGCAACATTGCGTCTCACAAAGCTACCGATGTAGGTGCTGCAGAAGCTTTGTTAGCTCTGCTTCATCAGACTTTGTCGCTGGCGATCACGTCGAAGAGCTTTCTCATGGTCGACCGAGCACAGTCACCTCGAGCAGCGTCGCCGCGATCGATCAGTGCTTGCTGCTTTCAAATCCTTGCTGGCGGTATTGCCTCGCTTGTCTGCCTCGACATTTCGCCAACGAGCCCGTGCAGGCCGGGCACGCTGGCCTATACACCGTGCGCTGTGGCTGTCCAATCTGCGATAGCGAACGGAGACAGAAACATGCACAGTGGTCCAGACGGAGACGCTAGCTTGTTGTTCATCCTACGCGGTGCAACGTGACCTGGTCGCGTAATTTCTGAAGCCGTGCGTGCCTGCGAATTTCCCAGCCTTGAGATTGTCGCATGCGAATCAGATAGACCCCCGGTAGCTCCTCGAAGTGAGCGGCCGCAGCATATCCCAGGAGACTGCGCAGCGGACCCGCTGTCACTCGCGATGAATGGCGCGAATGGGCATGTACAGCAACCCATCCTCGAATGGGACGAGGAGGGCGTCAAGGCTTGGCTCAGCTCACTCAATCTCAGTCAGTTCGGCTCTCAGATAGATGGTGAGCTAGGAGCACGCCTGGATCCGCTCCGCGCTCACCGCCGACAGAGCACGGCATCACTGGCGAGATCCTGGTCCACCTCGACCACGAAGCTCTGAGGGACATCGGCGTACACTCGGTCGTACGCCTATCCTGAGCCTACCATGTTTGCTGCTAATACTTCGAGCAGGGTCAACGACTTGCCATTCTCAAGGCAGTCTACAACGTCAAGCTGCGCGACAAGATCCCAATCGAGGATGGTCATTGGATCCCGCCATGTGAGCGCACGCTCGAGCCTGAACAAGCATGCATCTGATGCAAGTGTTGCACAGCCGATCAGGACGAGTCAGCTGCGAGCGATGATGCAGCCCTGTTTGACGGTCTCAGCTCCCCCATGCGGGTCTATGAACTCATCAGCGACCGCGATGAACGGATCGTCTCCTTGGAGAGGGAGATTGTCAGACTTGGCGATGCCCTGCAGGCACTGCGCGAAGAGATGCAGCAGATCACTCGTACGATCACGAGCAATCCGGCAACCTCTATGAGACCAGGCTCGAGTCCATCAAAGTCGCCCACC
Organism: Mixia osmundae IAM 14324; assembly: GCF_000708205.1. Taxonomy (NCBI): domain Eukaryota; kingdom Fungi; phylum Basidiomycota; class Mixiomycetes; order Mixiales; family Mixiaceae; genus Mixia; species Mixia osmundae. The sequence continues at coordinate 195,556 of NW_014575553.1, forward strand.
GGTTTCCAGTTTCCTCAGCAGCTCAGCAGCATAACGCGAGCACCACAGCTGGCTGGATCCCGTGTCTCCGCTCACGGACGCTCACAGTCGACTACCGTGCCTACGCCACCTCAGGCAGTCGCTCAGCGCGTTTTGACACATGCGAGAGCAAGCTCGACCGCTAACGTGACGACCGCCGCCATCGGCTCGAGTCCATCCGGATCTTCAGCGCTGCTCCCGTTACTGTCCAGCCCTGCAACGACATCGTATTCGCCCGAGCGTATCCTGCCTCCGCTGCCAATGTCAGCGACGGGACCGCTCACGCCTTCCATGGGCACGCCCACGACCGCGAATAGCCATGCCTCGTCGTCCAGTAGCACGGGCGCCTTCTTTTCTGATTCGGCAAGATCCCAATCTGCGGCCACTAGCGTCTTCTCGATCGATCAGCAAGGCCAGAGTAGCCGCACCTCCGTCGCGACGACAGCCGTCAGCCCAGACGTGCAGCAGCCGCTATCTTCGAGCGCCAAGAGCGTTGCCTCTTCTTCTGGCAGTGCCGATAATCCGTACAAATCGTTCAAAGTCACTCTAGAGGACCCCTGCTATCGCGTACTTCCCGCCGCACTGAAGAAGTACAATATCAATGACGACTGGAGAGACTACGCACTGTTCATTTGCTACGGCTCGAATGAAAAATGCCTGTCTTACGACGACAAACCCCTGTTGCTGTTCCAGAAGCTCAAAGAGAGTGGACAGAAGCCGTGCTTCCTATTGCGACACATCAGAGATATAAAGTCACCTATCGCAGTCGCTGCTGCCAAACACGCTGCACGGATGGAGAAGCGCGCCAAGGATGGTCAAACGACGACCTCGACTGCTACCGCTCACAAGGATTACACTCGGAACACACGCTTGCACCACCCGCCCGTGCTGCAACCCGTCGGCAGAAGCCAGGTCAGCCCGGGCCGAGAGGGCAGCTATAGCGAAGATGCGTCTATCAGCAGGCCTGCCATCGGATATGCACTCGCTATCTATCCATATCTGGCCGAGCGTGAGGTATGCTGCACTCGTTTCACAGCAGACGGCGCTGATGATGATATGACGTCGTCGTGACAGGACGAGCTCGATGTGGCTGTAGGCGATACGTTTGCGATCCTCAGCAAGACCAAGGGATGGTGGGTCGTGCATCGCGAGTCAAACTCGCCGGATGTCGACGTGACTCGGTCTGCCTGGATTCCCGCTGGCTGCCTGCTCGAGACCTCTGTCTCTGCACTCTCGCTGGTCACTTCGGCAAACGGTGCATCATCGGTCATCAACCCGCTCTCGATCGTCTCTCAATCCACGCCCAGTATTGCACTCATGGACTACAAATCTCGCGGCAACGACGAGCTCAGTCTGGTCAAAGGCGAACGCCTGAACGTCTACAAACGCTACAATCACTTTAGCTTCGCGATCAACGATGCTACAGGTCAGAGGGGATGGGCACCGGGTTGGCTTCTTGGCAAGGTGTAGTTGCCCCATGTTGTAGCATGCGCGTCATCGTCATCATCGATCTGTACTTTGTCTCTTTGGCACGCGTTTGGCGTCGTTTGTTCGGCGCACTTCTCAGCGACGGGCATGTCATCCGGCGAGGCGCTCAAGTTCATCAAGCAGCCTGCCCATGTCGGCATCATCGGCTGTCCCTTCAGGCACGTACAACCATCTCAAGCCAATATTCTGAAGCTCATGAGACATTGTTTGTGCCAGCGGTGGACAACCGAAAGCCGGCGTGGACATAGGACCGCTGCAGCTTATCGAGGCAGGTCTGCTCGACGATATCAAAGTGTGCAGTCCTGCAGAACACCCGAATTCCGCTCATGCTGTCTTCAGGGACTTGGATATGGCATCGTGTTTGACGGTCAGCTAGAATTTGAGCACTCAGAGGCGGATGACCCGCCCATTGGCATTCTCAAACGCCCTCGACTCGTGTATGTCCTGTCTGACAGCGCTCCCTTGCTGGCCGGAGAGCTCACATGCAAACTACGTCAGATCTCGCGTCAATAAGACCGTTGCAGACACCATAGAAGCTAATGCTCGAGCTGGACGTCTCACCCTCACACTCGGCGGAGATCACTCGCTGGCTAGTGCACGATCCCGAGCGCAGACATACATGCTGAACGTGTGGCTATACAGGCGATGGCCACCGTGTCTGGCACTTTTCGCGTTCATCCTGACGCGTGCTTGATCTGGATCGATGCCCATGCTGTGAGCCGCCCGGCATTATCTTCACTGAGCCTGCTGACGCTGCTCCAGGACCTCAATACGCCTCTGACAACGGCAAGCATTCGGGCAGCCATATGTACGCACGCTCACTCAACGCGAACAGGAGAGTGGCAACTTGCACGGCTGTCCTGTCTCCTTCCTCCTGGGTCTCGAGGGATGTGACATACCCGAGTTCAGTTGGATCAAGCCGGTCCTCAAAGCAGACAGACTGGTCTACATCGGTCTCCGGGACATCGATGCAGGCGAACGACGCATCCTCCGCGAGCAAAGTGCGTCGTATCCTGTCCTGCCCCACAAGCTTTGCTCAAGCTAGTGCGCAGAGATCAAGGCTTACAGCATGCACGATGTCGACAAGTATGGTATCGGCAGAGTCGTAGAGATGGCACTCGATCACGTCAATCCGAACCGGGATCGACCAATACATCTCAGCTTCGATGTTGACGCACTCGATCCCTCGGTTGCGCCAAGCACGGGCACGCCCGTTCGTGGTGGCCTGACTTTCAGAGAGGGACACTACATCTGCGAGGCGATTGCCGAGACTGGCCTGCTCGTCAGCTTAGACATCATGGCTAGTGCTCTTGCATCTGCACGAATATGGCATGTTGACCTTTTGATCCTAACATACAGGAAGTAAACCCCTCGCTGGCCGACAAGGATGCAGTCAAGCAGACGGTGGAAGTAGGGCGTAGCCTGACACGCTCTGCCCTGGGCGAGACCCTCCTCTAGATCATCTCACAAAAGCCGCGTGGCGGCACACTCTCAATAGACATTAGACATACATAGACAGATGCATAGCAACAATCAATGATGCGCTTTCGGTGCTGCGTCTGGCTCGTCCAACTTGGTCGCGTCCAGCGCGCCCGTCAGGTCTGCCACTTCCTTTGAGACCTCGTCTGCTTTGCCCTCTGCCGACGTGAGGCTTCCTTGCGCTCTACTGCGTTTGTTCGCATCACACAATTTTTCAAAATCGTCCTACACCCCTATCAACAGAGCAAGGTGTCGAGAAGAGAGCACCCACAGTCCAGCCGAGTGCTTCGACAAGCTCCCGGACGCCATCATCGCATTTGCCAAGATAGAGCACGTCTCTCGCCTTCTCGGGCCCTCCTCGCGCGCGGCCGTCAAAGTCGAAGCCATCGCTATATTGCATGCCCATAGTGCCCATACTGAAATCCCCCATCTCGCCGACGGCCTCGAGATTGATCAAGACACGTGGACATTCGTCTGGTACAGCATTGACGAGGCTTGCGAAGGGATGTACCGTCAGGGAAGTGCCCATGACGATGAGGAGATCACAGTCCTCTAGATCGCTGATGCGCTGATGGAACCGGCTGGGCAGTGCCTCGCCGAAGAAAACAATGTCGCTCTTTATGAGTGCGCGCTTCTTGCCTTTGCAAGAGGTCTCTGTACAGCGCAGCACCTGGCCTTGCATGATCCTATCCTTGATCTGCTCGGCAGTATGCTTCTTGCGGCACTTTAGGCAGGTTGCGGTGGCAAAGCTGCCATGTGCTTCCACAATCTTGTCGTCCGACACACCCGCTCTCCGTTCGAGCGTGTCGATGTTTTGCGTGAAAGCACGCAGCAGGAGCTTGCGATCCTCGAGCAGCTTGAAGAAGTAGTGACTCGGTGTTGGCTCATAATTGGCAGGCCAGAGTTCCTTTGCGAGCGCAAAGAAAGGCTCCGGCTTGTCGACAAAGTACTCAATGTCGAACACCGCCTCGGCATACGGCAGCTTGTACTTTTCAAGGTTTGCATAGAGTCCAGTCTTGGGGGAACGAAAGTCTGGAATGCCAGCGCTGGTGGAGATGCCAGCTCCTGTGAGGGTACAGACTCGCTTCACTTTCCCGGACTGGATGAGCTGTGCCACATCTTGTAGTATTGGGCGACCTCGGGCAGACTCAAAGATGGGCTTCGTCCTCGCTTTGGCCATCGTGACGCTCGAGCGCTTGGCCGCCCAGTGACTTCAAAGTTGGATGACGCCCGAGCTCTGCGCCTGGAATTTCTCGCGAATAGGCTGACTCTCAGAATTGCCCGCACAGACATTGCCTCCCTTCTGGAAGACGGGCTCTTTGCCGAAACATCATGTTTCTTCGTCCACCTCTGCCTCTCAGACGCTGTCCTCGCTTCATCGAGCCATGGCCTCCACTTCTCTTGCCCTTCTGGCCGTCGCGACATTGGCCAGCGCCGTCGATTGGACGGCCTATGTTGACCCCTTTATCGGGACAACGAACGCCGGCAATGTCTGCCCGGGCGCATCTGTACCATTTGGTCTCGTCAAAATATCAGCTGATATGGCTGGCTATGCGCCCGCTGGCTACATTGGCGACATGTCAGCCGCGATTGAGGGCTTTGCACCCATCCATACATCCGGCATCGGAGGCGTCTATGGCTCGTATGCTTCCTTCAAGGTCATGCCTATGATCTGCGCCTCTTTCGAGACTTGCACTACGAGGATTGCTGATCGCTCAAGGCTTCGTCAGGCTGGCAAAGACAAGGCCTCGCCTGGTTACTTTGCGCTCACGCTCGACGATGGCATCCGCTTTGAGGCCACTTCGACCCGTCGGGCGGGTCTCGAGCGCATCACTTATCCTGCTAGCTCTCGATCCTGGCTCAGCATTGACCTGTCACACGATTCTGCAAATGGCTTCAGTGGTGGCAACATGACTATTGACCCTGTTGCCGGGCGCGTCACAGCGGGCGGTTTCTTCAAGCCTTCCTTCGGGCCAAGGGATGCTACGTACTCCGTGTACGCATGCTACGATGTCGGGAAAGTCACCCAGTATGGTGTCTGGACCGGCGATGGCTATGATCTCAACGCAAAGGCCATCAACAAGACGTCTTTGACTTTGCCTGATCCACAGGGCGAGCAGCTTCAGTCCGGCGCTTTGCTTGAGCTAGACACATCGGCACAGCACAGCATTCGTGTCGGTGTCTCTTTCGTATCGGAAGAGCAGGCCTGCGCCAACGCAGATCAGGAGATCGGCCAGGATGACTTTGACACTGTGCTCAGCAAATCGCGAGCATTGTGGAATGAGAAGCTCTCGAGACTCGAGGTCGACGTCGACAAGACCAGCATCAATGTAACGAAGATGCTCTACAGCTCTTCCTACCGTTCGTTCCTCACGCCTAGCAATGCTACCGGAGAGCGCGTCGGCAGATTTGCAGACCCACCCTCGAACCGGCCGTTCTTCGATGACATCTATACATCGTACGTCAGCTCTTCTTCGTGGGTCCTACGAGCTGATCGCTACTCTAGTTGGGACACCTTTCGCACTGCGACCCCGTGGCTGTCGCTTCACTCACCTCAAGATCTAGGCGAGCTTGTCGGGACCTATCTCGATGGTTTCCAGCGCTTTGGCTATATCGAAGATGCTCGCGGCGAACAGCTTCCTGGATATGCGCAAGGGGGTAGTGATGCAGAGCCGATCCTTTCGGATTGGGTGGTCAAATATGGCTCCTCCTTCAGCGTCGATGGCCAAGAGGTCATGTCTGCGCTTGATGCAGACGCAACGAATACGCCGAAGCAATGGATTGCTGGTGGCGGTCGAGAGAACGATCTTTATGAGCAGTATGGCTATATCCCGACCAACGCACTGGTCGACGGCAATAGCGGCGTTCAGACTCGACAGGTCTCGCGCACTCTAGAGTATGCGTTCAATGACTTTACGGTGGCTACAGCTGCCCGGGCTCAAGGCAATCCAGACCGAGCAGACTTTTACTTCCAGCGCTCACTATATTATCGCAATGTCTTTGTCAATGCGAGCTTCGACGGGTTCACTGGCTTTGCACAACAGCGGCTGCCCAATGGATCATTTATTCTGCGCGACCCTCGTATCTGCTCACCACTCGATACCAACGCGACCCGATCGTGCTCATTGCAGCAAGGCACAAGTGATGGGTTCTACGAGGCCAGCTCTTGGGAGTACTCTTTCTTTGCGCCGCATGATATGGCTGGTTTGATCGACTTGACAGCACAAGGCAATCGGACCGAGTTCATCCGTCGTCTAGATTACTTTTTTGACCAAGGTCTCTTCGACCCGTCGAACGAGCCCAGCTTTGCTACACCGCTAGCGTATCATTACGTGGACAGACCTGACCTGTCCATCAAAGCAGTGCGCAAGATTGTCGCCCAGAGCTTCGGCATCGGCAAAGACGGTCTGCCCGGCAATGACGATCAGGCAGCAATGGCAACTTTACTTATATTCCATTTGTGAGGCTTTACTGTCAGTGTCATCATTCGTGCTGATCCCGCGTTGAAGACTGGGCATGTTCCCGGTACCCGGCACGACACAAATGCTGCTTGGCAGCCCCTCTCTTCCCTCCTTCAACATCACCAACGCGGGCACAAACAGTAAAGCGACGTTCAGCGTGACCGGATACGACCCAAGGACCCTCATGAACCCACCACCGGTGGACGCGAAACTGTATGTCAGATCGATAACGATCAACGGACAAGCTCAGCCTTCGACATGCTTCGTCGATTTCCGCGACGTCTTCGTCAAGAACAGCACGATCGTCATCGAGCTGACAGCGAGCACGAAGGAAGGCGGCACATGTCACGGTGCCGTTCCAGACTCACTCTCCACGGGCGGGTGGAAGCGATGAATCGCTAGAATGCATTCTCGATTTGACCGTAGATGGCCGTCAGTCGTTCGTAAAGTGCGTGATTGAGCGATGCCATCGGCTTGACTGAGTCTCCGACGAGCGCGACTCGCCTGAAGAGGTAGAGTATCTCTTGCCACATGCAGAAGCGAATGTAGATCCGTCGCTTGAGGAGGACATCGATGGTCTTCTGGTCCTTTTCGATGATGTCGTAATACTTTTGCGTCTCTGCTTCGTAGCCTGGCTTTCGCTGCTCTTGCGCCTTTTGCGATCTGACGTATCGTATCAGCTCAGCTAGTGGGTGACATTGCGTGAAGATGTACCTCTTCGTCGCCCAGGCAATCTGCCGCTTCAGGGTCGCAACGTTGTCGGGCGAGAGTCTATCCTGACGCAAGAGCAAGAGGCGGAAGCCTGTGAAGAGCTCTCTGTGGGCTTTCAGGTTCTGTAGCGCTTCTTCCGTCTGTCTGTGCAAGTGATCGGTGGTGACTTGCGCGCTTGCACCGAGCGCATCGGCCAGTGCGAGTATGGGCGTGCTGACCGGCTGTAGCAGTGGTTGGCTGACGTTGGCGGCTAATTCGTCTGACCGCAGAGCGTCTAGTGTAGCGCGGAGGCCTTCCTCTGCCTTGGTCTGTTCGGCCATTTCGGCTCGCTGTTGTGCCGCGAGCGTCTCGAGAGCAGCCATGACGCGCGTCCATGCAGCCAAGAGGCCAGGCAAGACAGACTTGAGTGCAGCCAGACGGTCATCGAGATCGGTGGGAACGCTCTCCTCCCTCGTGCCGGCTGCAAGGGGGCGCTCTACGGATTCCTCTTGCAGTGTGAAAGGCGTACTCTTTCGCCAGGCTGCAAGATCGGCCACTTCGGTGGAGAAAAAGGTCTGGAGCAAGCCGTCCCTCCTGAGGACGGGATGGGCGAGTGCGGCGTTACTGTAGCGCTGGAGACCGCGGCGGCGCTTGTCCATGAATGCCTGATCAGTCGCGAGCTGGGTGCCAGAGACAGCGAGTCTCTTGGGGGGCAGGCTGGGCAGCAATCTGAACGGGTACCTCGCGAGCAGGCAGTCGTTGAGCCAGGCAAAGTCGGAGTACCGCCTTCGGATGATTTGGCCCGTCGTCGAGCGAGTGAGCCGGTAGACTTGATATTTCCCGAGCCAGGACCCTTGAAGGTCATCCTCGAGTACGACGGTGACCTTGCCCGGATCACCCGAGCTATCGTCGGTCTCCCAAGCAGCGAGCGGGTCGTAGCTCTCCCTGTCGGGCGTCGGCGTCACAGGATAGCCCGAGTAAAGCTCGGCGGCGTCAGACTGGCTCGGGCCTGCCGAACGTGTCCAAGGGTCGTTGCTCTCTGCTGAAGTGTCGGCTCGGTGTGCGAGGGGACCCGTGCTGTCGTCTGCCTCTCCATCTGACATCGTGCGAGCCGGCAGAGCGCTCACAGAGGGGCTGACAGCGGATGGCAAGTCGGCAAGTCGTCGAGGCGCGCAAGCTCGAGCGAGTACGAGCGAGCCCGGCGTCAGGCTGAGCTCGATGGAGGGCTCAGAGTCGCCGCTGTCTGCAGCCTCGACGCTGCCTCTGCCTGATGAGGAGCCTGCCGAGCTGACAGCTGGTCTAGCTCGAGAAGGGTCAAGCTCAGATGGCTCACAGGGCGGTGGAGACGGCGACAATCATGTCATAGCTGTACCGCAAGAGGTAGCTGAGCAGGAGCAGGACGACGAGGAGGAGGAGGAGGAGGAGGAGGAGGAGGAGGAAGAAGAAGAAGAGGAGGAGCAGGAGGAGTCTGATCGAGAGCCAACGCCTGCGCCTATGCCGGTCAAGCCAGCCGGCCGAGCTGGCAGGCGGCGAGCACCTCCTCAACCGGCACAGGTAGCTTTGCCTTCCGGGTCCAGCTCGCCTGCCTCTCCCTCGATGACGAAGCCAGACGAGAGCTCGAGGCTGCCTGTGCTCGACCTCATCGATGCCACTGATTCGTCTGAGCTGAGCGACAAGCCGCTCGCAACTGCTACTCCACGCCCACCCAAACGAGCGCCGCCCAAGTCCAGGAGAGCGCTCAACGGGACAGCGAACAAGCGAAGCAGGACAGCGACACAGGAAGAGACAGCGACTGATCATGGGCGTAGCTCGAGAGCTTCCTCGCGAGCTCAGTCTGCCGGGCTGCAGCCCCCGCCGCCCAAGCAGCACCAGCAACGTCGCAAGCACAGACTAGCGCCTGCACCTTCACGTTTGAGCGCGAGCTCAGCATCTCCCTCGCCGGACGAGGAGGGTAGCCCTGTCATCACCGGCAGAGCGGGTCAGCCCAGCCTTGCAGGTCCTGTGCCTACACTCTTGCTCGATCACATGGCAGACACGAGTGACATCGATCATGAGGAGCAAGAGCCCGACGAAAGAGATGCGTCGGGGCAAGACGATGCGCAAGAGGAAGCGGAGGGCGACGAAGAGGAAGAAGTAGAAGAAGAAGACGAACCAGATGGCAAGCCTGCCTCGTGTCCTACCCGGAAAGCCTGACTGACGCGTGCGCGACAGACGCGAGCGATGATCAGCTACAGCGGGTCAGGCTAGAAGCCATCGAGGACCTCGTCAAGATAGAGATCAATTTCGCAAGCCTGCGCGACCAGCTCTACGTAGAGCGGATGCACGACGTCAAGCTCGAGCGAGATGCTATAGACTCGGGTACAGTCTTCGCTCTCACGCTGGCGCACATCCAACTCAGGCTGGCATGATGACAGGCACGCATCCAGAACTGACACACGTAAACAAGATAATCAGTGCACGGCGCGAGAGACGAATAGAACTCGCGCAAAGATGGCAAGAGGCGGGCGAAGCTGAGCAACTCATCAAGCAAGAATCCTCTGAGCGCGCTGTTTGGACTTGGTGGTCGGTGGGTCACATGTCTGCCATACCCGAGCCTTGCTCATCAGGGCCTCCAGGATAAACGCGCTGAGCTCAAGCGTGCATTGCTGCAACATGTCAATGGCAAACGCAGGAAGCTAGATCGTGAGAAGCGATCAATAGAGCGGCCCTTTGACATGCCAACAGAGCAGATTCTTCAGCAACATGGGCCGAGCTATCCTCGACTGATGCCCATGCCAGACCTCGAGCTTCCCGAGAGCTTCAGGGAGTCCGACCATTTCACGATAGCCGAGCTCAGCACGCAGCAAAATGAGGAGGATCTCCGAGCAATGGGATTCATTATTGAGCCTCGAGCAAGGCAAAGACCGCCCCGTCCGCCGTCGCCTATTCGACCGCCTGGATTCATGCAACCACCGCCTCAGCATTGGTCCAGGCTGGCACCACCGCGAGCGCCAGCCTATGACGAACGGTATGACGACGTCATGTCGTCGATGGCGCCCACTCTGCCCGACCTGCACCACCGAGACTATCGAGAGGCGCCGCTTATGCAAGGCGGTCCTCTGACGCTGCCGTTATTGCGTTCCACTTATCAATAGCATTCAATAGCGAGCGCGCTTATCGCTGCCATGCATATGCTGTTCCTTCTTCATCGCTTGGCTGGTCCTCCTGAATCAGCAGGAACCACCGTGGGCGGAGACGATGCCTACTTGTGCGCGTCCGAGTAGTACTCCCGCGAGCCTTGATCGACCTGGAATCTGCCGGTGCCAAAGTCCCATGTCGGCAGCTGACCCATCCTCTGTGCGCGTGCCTCCAGCAGCAGCGAGTTCCAATTGCTCGCCGAGCGTGCAGCTCGTTCCATCGCAACCCTTTCCATGCAGCTCACTCGTTGCGCTGATCCTACAGTGCCCCGGCGATGGTGATCCCCGTCGGTCGAGCTGTCGCGTTGGCGTAGGCTACGTCGCGTGAGAGATTTGCGGCCTGCCTGCTGAATAATCAGAAAGCCACCGGACGGCCTGGATAGAGTTCAGCCCGTCGATCACAGCGATATCGTGTGGTTTGTGCAGCTTCAAGTTCGAGTCATATCTGCGCGGGCTTTGCGCTGGCCGCGTTTAAAGTAGCGTGAAGTCGGCCTGCTCTTCCATCCTCTTGCACACGAAGAAGACGACAGAGAAGCGACATCAGAAGAGCTTCGTCCAGGTCAGCGTAGAAGAACACCATAGTCGGATCGACTGCACCCGCTTACCACAACAATACCAGTCATGGCCTTCTTCCGCGCCTAAGTCGACCCTCGACCTCCCCGTCCACACTCGGTCAAACACGACTTGCTCGTTTGCCAGAGCCTCAGTACTCGCCTACAACGTCAAGATGGTCTCCTCTATCATCCCATCACAATGTGCCCGCCTTAGAGCATCTCAGCAACAATCACAACCAAAACAGGACTGCTGCCAACGCCAACGACAGTCTCGCTTACAACAACAAAGTCAGCAGCAACAGGAGCCTACAGAGCTTCTCCAGTGTTGTCGAGGGCCCCAACCACTTCTCCAGTGTTGTTGCGGGCCACGAACACGTTTTTCCTTTGACGGATAGCACCTTGCCGGTCTCGCACTTGGCACCACCCGTCTATCACTGTCAATACCAAGTACCTTACTCGTCCAGTTGGATCTATCCCACTCCTACTTCTATGGAGTACCTTACCGAACAAGGCCTAGCCGCCTATTGTGAGTCTCTCTGGTCTCACTACGAACAAGAGCACTCGCTCATGCACTCGCCCACTCCAGCGCCCTTGCTCGTGCAGCTCGGCGAACTTACTGCCAAGGAGGAGCCTCTCGAGTATCAGACAGCGTTCCAGATGGATCTCTCCACTCGAAGCTCGTCTGAAGATTCAGAGTCGCTCGCACCCTCACCCCTGCCAGAGCTCGAAGCTGACCACGTGTCACCTTACGTGTCCTTTGTCTGGCCACAAGATGCGCCTTCTTCCCCCTTTGTACTCGAACAACGACTCTCGTCTGCCGATCAGACCTCCTCTGAGCTGCCTGCCTCGACTCAAGTCAACGGCGACGACGACGCTCAGGCTTGGACCGTGAGTCCGTTCGAGCTTTCCATTGCTGCTCCTACTCTGCCACCGGTGGCCGAGGATGAAGCCGAAGAGCAAGAAGATGCCCAGCCCACTACCCCTGTCGAACCTCGCGGCCGCAAGCGTAAGGCACCCACGGGCACACGTCACACTTCCGCCCCTTTGCTCGACATCGGCGAGCCTGTAAAAGCACGCTCTTACGTCTTGCCGAGCAGGACGTCTCGCAAGATCATCCCCAAAGCGATGCAGAAAGCCGCTCGCAAAAGTCGTGCCTCGTCTGTAATGAGTAGCAACGAATCGCTTTCTGGCTCGCTCGACCTGGACGAATACGACCTGTCGGTGGTGGAGGCCAAAAGGCTCAAAAATACCGAGGCAGCTCGAAAGTCGAGGTTGCGCAAGAAGGAGACTCTGGACTCTCTTAACGCGACGATCGATGACTTGCAAGCCCAGCTTCGTCAACAGATTGAAAGGACTCATAAATGGCAAAGAGAAGCCGAGCGATGCAGGGCGTTGCTCGGGCTTGATCCCAAATTTCTGTAATCTTTAGCGCGAATCTACAGAACGCTTGTACAAAAGGTCTATGCATACATAGACCACATAAACTTCCGTCTTGGCCGAAAGTCGAGCTTCAGTCTGGCGCGACACTAAGTGCGCACAGAGCCTCTGTCATCATACGAGCGCACTGTGGCGTGTGACTTCACGCACGAGTGTGCTATCAGGAGCCTGATGGAGAGGTAGCTATATAAGCATGAGGTCTCGTGACTTGTGCATCGACAATGAGACTGTCTCTCTTCGTTGTTTACGGAGCTTGCTTGCTTGCCACATCGGCTTTCGCGGCCCCTCAAGCTGTTCAGGACGGTCGAGGTACAGGCAATGATACTGTCGCTTCGACTGCCTCTCCAGAAAAGAGCACCGGCGGTCCTACCAAGGTCAATGGCGGCATGAGCAAGCCCGACGAAGGACCAAAATTTGGAGATGACGGCAAGCCCTGTCCTCCGAGACCGATGCCGCCTAGGGACGTCAAGGGCAACCCTTGCCCGAAGCCGATGCCAGATATGCAAGGTTGGTCTGACTGAGCTCATGAGATGAGGAGCTGAACGGCTGGGTAATTTGACAGACATGAAGGTGCCTGAAGGATGTCCACTGCCAGAGAGAGGTACTGACGGCAAGCTTTGCCCCGGGCCGAAGGAATTGAAGGGCGAGGGTCACTTCTGGTTGTGCAAGCGGCTGAACTGACAATATGGTTATAGACATGCACTTGCCCGAAGGCTGTAAGCCCCCGCCACCGCCGCCCCCTCCCGGATGCGGTCCTCCACACCCCCCACCACCTCCAATGGATCCTAAGAAAGGTACGCACACATCACACGGCGTTGCGACAAATTGACGAGCGAGCAAAAAAACAAAAAACAGGTGACGGAGAAGAGAAAGGCAAGAACGACGGTGAGGGCAACACTGGCGAGTCAGAGAGCTCAGATTGATTGCGTCGTATTTGATGCATTGCAAGGCCGCGCAGCCTGGGCATTGGCTCGAACGTTCTTGCGTGTAGCATGCGATAGTGCCTGTCCTTTTAATGAGACAAGTGGTGAGCATGCCGCGCTTTTGCGGTCCAATTGCCGAGCTGCATCGCGAGAATGAGTCAAAGAACAGTGACTGAGGATGAGAGTGAGGCATTGCGAGCTACATATGAGGAGCCGGACTGAGTCCTCGCCTGCCTCTGCGTCATTTTCATGGATGCACGCGACATTTGCTGGCTCTCGATTTGAGAGGCTTGGGCGTCACTATGCTCACTCGAAACGGCCTGTGCCGTGTCTGCCAAGAAGCACGCTCTCTGCAGCGAACAGCTGAGCCAGCTCGGCGCACGATCTCGACCTCTGCGCGCTCAACAGCCGCTCAGAAAGCGCAGGGTTTGTTGAGCCATTGATTCTACCGCCCTGCGCTCATATGGCTCTGCATTCAGGCAGTCAGAAGGGCAAGTCCGTCGGCTTCAAGGGCGGTGCAAAAGGCTCTGCGCCTGCCAGAGAGGTTCGTCTGGCGTACATATCTGCAAAGGTATGCTCAAACGACGTGTCACGATGAGCAGGGAGGTGCAGCGAGTGGTGGCTCTCGCTTCTTGCTCGATCAATCGCTCGTCAAGCCAGCAGTCACATTGAGCCACCTCCCGTTCCTCTCAGCTGTACCTGTGCTCTCCACCTCAGGCGCGGACTGCGCTGATCGGCGCCCTCGAACAGAGCAATGCAACGGAGACTGCAATTGGCAGGCCGCATCGCTTCCCTGCAGAGGCGACGTCCCTCTTTGGCAGCTTTGGCATACCCGCTTCGCTTGCAGATCACTTCCAGTACACGACTGAGCCAGCGAGTGTTCTCCGAGCCTCGACGGTCAACCTGCACACGCGACTCGACAACGCTGCTGGGCAGTCTTCAGCCAAGCATCGTGTCATCCTAGGTACGTTACTTGACATGCCATGCGATGGCACTGAAGGCATGCCTCCAGTGGGCGATTCGGGCAGTGGCAAGTCAATGACGATGCTGCAGATCATGACGCTCCTCAAGCCAACCTGGGCAATCCTGTATATACCCAACGGTAAATTATCACTGCCTCTTGGGGACAGCGTGCAGTCTGATAGCATTGAATTACTCCGTAGCTGTGAAGCTCGTCGACGCTTCTTCGCCATACACATACTCGAGGGAAGCCAAAATGTTCGTGCAGCCGACGTTGTCGGCCAGCATACTGCGCAGCTTCGCCAGCGTCAACGAGAGTCTTCTCACCGGCACACCAGACGGCAAGCAGCTACTCTCCATCGCGAAGCAAGGAGCGGACAAGGGCGGTCAAGCAGCAGTAGATGCGCTCGATCGTGTCTTTGCTGCCGTCACGAAGCAGTCCAGGTATGCTCGCCTCATCTTGCTGTGACTCTGCTGACTCGCAGAGCAGCGTCCCCATACTCATCGCGGTAGATAGCGTACAAGCCTTGTTCCGCACATCTGCATACAAGGACACTACCAATAAACCACTCGAGGCCTATGCTCTGTCGATACCTAGGCTATTGCTCGAGCTCTTTGCCGGTCAAAGATCCATTGTCAGCTTACTTGGCTCTACTCTGCGCGATTCTGATGATTTGCGTGTTGCAGGTCAATGGTGCGCTACTCGGTGCAATCTCGACGCTCGAAACACCCTGGCAATCGCCTGCTCTGCCAGCTTCGCTCGGACTGGTCAAAGCTCATCCGTATGCTGATCTGGGCGATCCGCTCTACAGCGCGTTTGCGAAGACGATCGAGCCAGTGGCAGTGCCAGCGCACATGCCTGCAAGAGAAGCAGAGGGGCTCTCGAGCCTGCTACGAGACTCGCAACACATCCACGGCAGTGAGTCGAAAGTGCTCGAATTCTGCTGCGGCTGATGTCGCAATCAGGTCTGTCCAACAGGCTGTATGTACAGACGATGCTGAGCACGAGCGGCAACCCCCGTCAGATGGTCGAGAGCCTTCGTCGAGCGCAGTTGTAGATGCATCACAGTCGCCTGACGGTATTGCTCGCAAAGACATA